>NC_087261.1:30305316-30352816 GCF_037042905.1 Lytechinus pictus
TTATTCATTTATTCATTTATTCATTTATTCATTTATTCATTTATTCATTTATTCATTTATTTTCATTTCATACTGCAGGGTTGGCCTATTCAGTTTTTGGGGGAAAAACTGCTGTACAAAGGCGCCCTGCAGTTGAAAAAAAAATCAAAATAAAAAAGAAAGGTGCATGCATTTAAACGGTGTTAGTAATATCAATCCTTTCTAAGAAAAGGAAAAAAAATCTTGCTCGATTCACCTCTCTGCACGAAATATATTTCTAAGCATAATGACATAATGAAATTATATTAATTCATCACAAACCACTGTAAAACATAATGTTGATGGACATTATAATATTTTTTTTCATTATCAAACCATATTGCCTTGCCATATAGAGCAGTATACCGACGCAAGAATCGAACCCCGAAGCTTGTGATCTATAGCTTACCTCTAAATTCTTTGTCGAACTCATCCTCCGGGGGATTGAAGAACATATCTGCAAAAAAAGAGATAAATTTATTTCATATGGATACAAAGAAAGCCACCCCTTCGTCTTTCGGATGGTGACGTTAAAGGTCGGTCCCAGACGTAAATAATCATATCTGATTGATACACGTCTGACAAAACTCAAATACACACACACACAAACACACCCCAAAAGTGTAATGCTTTACATCTAATTAGACTTTATTCTGATTTCATTTCATTTCTTTCTTCCATATCTCTCTAGAAAAGGGTGAGTATATTTCACTCCCCAAATGAGTGACTTTGTTAAGAATCAATCAATTATGAGTGGATTTAGAGTGAACAAAATTACAAGGACGATTAATTCACACAAATGTCACTCGTTAAAAAGTGAAATTAATCAACAAAAACAAGAGAGAGAGAGAGATAGATGGAGGGGGTCTCTCATAATCTAGCGATATTTTAATTCAGTCCCTCAAATAAGTGAATTATTTACTCGATTTTTCTTCGAGTATTGCAAATAATAAAACTTCAGTATACGCCTCCTCAAACCCTAAATCACTCAAAATTCGATATTTTGGGGACATTAAAATTAGTATCTAACACACTACAGGCCTACAGTTTTGATTGATCATACATGTGAAGAGTGTGTATCTTTTAAATTTGACTCGTGTATTAATTGGCTCAATTAAGCATAATGGGTTCCTTTGGTCGGGGCGGTACTGCGGCTGATTCTTGTCAAATACAATTAAGCAAAGACCCCCCCCCCCAAAAAAAAAAAAAAGACGAAAAACATGATGAGCCTGTGACATGGAAGAGTATTAATGTCTTCTTTTTTCACCGGAAAAAGGTCCCACCTTTTGAAACGCCCCCTCTGACAAATCAGGGGCGGATTTTCATTCTTCATTATTTTGGGGTATTCATTTTATGACATTTAGGAGGGGGTGGAGCTTGCTATTTTTTTCGGGAGACGAAATGCCCTTCTTATGTGAGAGATTGCCTTTATTAATTTTTTTTTTTTTTGGGGGGGGGCTTGTTTAAATTTTCCGTCAAAATTCGCTCCCCGCAAAGGTCCATCCCTAGATCCGCACCCGGGAATATTTTTAGTTATCAATCAGTTTTTATTTTTAATAATTTGTTTGTTTTATAAGATAATTCAAACATCAAATTAATATGTTCATATGTTGACTTAACCTTTTAGTTTGAGTGCCTGCGCAAACTCGCATAGGGTCTTATGATGTATTAGTTCAGGTACAACATTCACAGCGCCATGCAGTGTATGATGCATCATCACAATGAAGTATGATGATCATAATTGATATTCATTCAACCTTAGAACGCAGGCAAGCATTACATGATTCATTGAAAATACATGACTCTGTCATCTGTCGACATGTCATCAAGTTTGGACCAAAGTCGGCCTAATATGTTATATCTAACAAAACTTACACTCTAAATTTCATGGATTTGATCTAAATCCAGATCGACTGCGGAATTAACAAACTCTGTTTTATTTTGGGATTAAATGGAGTGAAAATACATATCTGTATCTTCTTTCAAATGCACTTATTGTAGGACATTTTCACATCTATCCAACGAGGGTATAAAACATTATTTAAATACAATATATTTTGCTTTTCTGATTCAAATAATTTTGTCTACAGGGCTGGAATTGTACAGTTCCATCTTTAAGGGTATTAGCTTATTAAGAATTCAAGCCTATATTCATTGGCATACAGATGGGAAGATGGGGCATGGGGGCCACGGATTCCTTAATTTTCACGATCAAGAAAAAAAGGGAGGAAAAGAAAGGAAAAGGGGTAAACATGTGATATTTTAATCAGTAAACATTATGTTAAAGTCTATCATAAATTTGAATTTTGTATTAAAAAGTGAAAGTAATTTTGCCCCATATTGTCTGGCCCCTCAAAATAATGGCTCATGCCCTACAGCCTATATAATAAGAACGGTTATTTAACACTATGCCCCTAAACATGTCGGCTCATGCCCTACTGCCCATATTATAAGTACGGTTATTCAACACTATGCCAAGCTAAAACACACGAAACGATGTTTTAAAAACACAAATAGAAAACAGAAAAAAAAATTTCAATGAAGAAATAATGCTACTAAAACATGGATTCAAATTGACAGGAATGAAAAGAGGAGGAATAATCAATCAAAGCATTAAAAAATCATCACGAAAAAATATCAGGAAATGATAGATTTACAGTGTCTTGACTATATACAGTGAGTATGCATGATTAGGGTGTGTGAAATTAGGTGGGTGGTGATGTTATACGGTTAGTAGGAAAATGTCCTCATATTTTTTGTACACTACAAGAAGGGAGGACCTTTCCTGGGAGGGGACATGAACCACATGCCCCCCCCCCCCCCCGATCCGTGTTGTTTGTCGAGCATAACCTCTTTTCATTTTAAATAAGCAACCAATCGATTTGTCAATGTTTAAATATGTTAAGAACTATGACAGCTGAGTTGTTAGATTTATATGAGATGAGACCAGCTCAAGTTATCAAAGACATTGGTTAAATTTATGCAGACGTCCTGTTTAAAAATAATCCTGGACATAATTTTCTATATTAGTATTGCTCCATTATGGTTTAAAAAACACCCAGGAAGAAAAAAATATGCAGAAAACTTTCAAAATGTCTGAAACTGAAAAAAATCATTGAAGTCCTCTGCTCGTGGTCCATATTATAATACATATATTTTGAATCAAACTGGGATGTTTCTAGTCACTTGTATTTGACCTTTTTTAAAGCACAAAATTTTGATTTTGAGTTGTAATTTTTTTCATGGCTTAATGTTTACATAACATTGGACCATATTGCTAAGATTTTAAATCAAATCAATGTTAACCAATATCTTTGATATTTTCTTCAATTTTAAAAATCCATACCTGCAATTCGTCCTGCGTCTCTCTCTGATCAGATTAGAATACAAGAAATTAACATAATTAAACAAATGGTATGATGATAACTATGATATTGCACATCATGTCCATTAAATTAATATATCAATCACATTTCAATATTAATTTATGATCACGCATTCAAAATATCATTGCATTAATCTGTATCTCATAATCACTTTACCGATCCTCGTATACGTAGCAAAAACTCTGCGCTCTATAAAATATTGGGTAAAAATGTTCCATGAGGGTAATTATGTGTCCAACCAATATTGGGCATTTATTTTGGGCATTTTCATTCATCCAGTGTGATGAAAACTTTGCCCATTCTAAAGTAATTGCTGCTTTTTTTAACCTTACTGGACAATACTCTTCCCGCATTGAATAAAATACTGCCCCAAATTGGTTGGACACATAATTACCCTCGTGCTGGTTAAAACAAATCAACCCAATATGTTTTACAGTGTGCATGGTGTTGAAAGGTGTAGGATCCTATACATAGAGGATCGCCCCAGTCATTTTACTTCGGTGTCATTTTTGGGGGTGTTTGTTTAACACCGTCAAGACCGATGGGTGTTATCATATAATTGGTTGTTCCTTTAACACTGTTTGGTTTTATGTTCAATCTCCAGGGATTATACTTCAGGGTGTTATTTGATAGGGACACCGACTGTCAACTAACACCAAAGATTTATTACCGGAGTGAAACGACCGGCTTGGTCCTCTATATACCAATCAACACCAAAGTACACTGTAAAAAAATATTGGGTAAAATTTTTACCACCACGAGGGTAATTATGTGTCCAACCAATTTGGGGCAGTATTTTACCCAATGCGGGAAGCATTATATTATCCAGTAAGGTTACAAAAATAAGCAGCAATTACTTGAGAATGGGCAATCACACTGGATAAATAAGAATGCCCAAAAGAAATGCCCAAATGTTGGTTGGACACACAATTACCCTCATGGAGCATTTTTACCCAATATTTTTAGAGTGTATTCGCTGTACAGTTAAGAGCATAATCAGTGCCCTTTTTAGCTTTCGTGGTAATCACTATCTTTTCATTTATTTAACAATTCATGTGTATTTATGTCATCGTGATATTCCAATTCCAATTTCTATTTATTTCAATAAATCAAAACACATAATTACGCACTGTATAGAAGAGAAGTAAAGGGCGAGACTCAGGTGTCATTAAATCAGTATACGACACACGGTATAGCTTTATTCTTTAACATGTCAGTAGAACTTTAATTATCGATAACTTGATAGCTGAAACTCAGCAGATGTTACCATTCATATTTGCTCGTTCTATCATCACCATGGAAACGGGATAAGACATGCGAGTATATTTGTTTTAGAGATAAATAATTAATCGTATTTTTAAACGACACAGTCTCATCCGTTTTCGTTTGCCCAGTACGAATGTAAATTAATAATAAATAAGCAATTTTCATGATTTGCGTGTTTGAAATACAATATGTCCGAGGTTAGAGTAAAAAGTACTTTTGGTCCCCTCACCCCCCCCCCCCCCCTATAATGCTCTCGGGCCCTCTCTCCCTTTCTTTCGCTCACACACACACAGACTCACCAACCCCATCCTCGCACACCCACTCACACTCCCCCTTTCTCTCACCCCACCCCCTCATATCTCCTCTCTCTGTCTCTTCCTCCGTCTCTCTTCTCCCGTCGCATGCACGTCCCATCCCCTCGCCCTCTATGAGTGGCAATGACCTTTTAAAATGCCAGATGTTCTAAGGTGAAAGGTCAACTGCGTTTCGTGTTTTTGTTTCATCCCGACTAAAAAGAAAATGAAAGTAGCCTCCATCTCCACGATGATACAATATTGATGCTTTTTGTTTCATATTTGATTTCTCACTTTCACAAACTGTTGTACTGTTTACATGACCTGGAAAAAATCATGACGGTATAAATAAGATTCAAATCATGGATATCCAATATTTGATAGGAGAAACAGCACTCATTTATTTTGTGATTTCATCAAAATCAGCTGTAACATAAGCCTAAGTGAGTTGAAATTGATAGCAATAAATGATATTCAACCTGAACGCAGCAGTATTCTTATGCTACATATACACAGTCTCAATATTTACCCCTATCAATTTCAAGATACTCATGGGCATTTTCACCACAGATGGACACAGAGGCAAAAAAATCAAGTTGATATTCATGTCAAAAGCTTTATGTTTTTTAAGAATACAAGACCTGAAGTTTCTGAGACAACAAATTTTTCCGACTCTGGCAGCCATTTTTTGTTTCAAAATGGCTGCCAAAGTATGGATACAAATTATTGTTTAAAATAGTATATTGATACATAATTTGTTTTGACAGATTTTTAAAGAACAGGTTTGATCATGATGTTTTCGCCTGTGATTTAGCTTGCTATTATAACACTTTTTAAAATCCCACAGAAAGAAACACCAGTAATTCATTCATCTGATAAAAAGACATTGATAAAATATGTGATATGGTATGTAATGTCAGTTACCGAAAACATGAACTTTTTTTTCTCATTTCCTGGAAAAGAGGATATATTACATGAAACTTGGTAGATTTCCTCTCTAGGTAACACCCCTCCCTTCTACACCAAAATTAAAGATTACCAATTAACAATGAAGCCATAGGGTACCATTGAATATACGTAATGTCAGTTACCAAGTGGAAAATGTAATGTCAGTTACCGATATGTAATGTCAGTTACCATGATAAAACGTTGGTTACCAATATTGAAATGCAAATATGTGGTCAATTTTATGGTGAAGAAATATTGTATACTTGTTATTCAAGTCTTTCACTTTAAAAGTCACACCAGAAGGAGCTTGCTATTGTATTGGATCTACTAAAACTGTGTTTTTTTTATTTTTTCTAATTTACAAATAGTTCAGTTTCAGTTTAGAAGCTGGAGTTTATTTTTTGTTGACAGCTTAAAAAAGAAATTAGCAAAGAAAATTATTAAACAAATTATGAAGAGAATAGAAATCCGACAGATATGAACAAGCATTGCTTGCACTGACCAGAATAGAAATCAATAAAACTACATGGCTGCATATAGCATATAAAACTGATGAATATATTATGGGTGTATCAGAAAAATCCATGTGTACAGTCAATGCAATATTAAATTACTATAGGAAAACATGTAGCTGCTATGACCCCCCCCCCCCCCCCCTGAGAAAGTAAAACATACATTTCTTATCTTTTGATAATTAAAAATGTGAAGTATTATGAAACTTTTATGATTTTAAAAAGCCTCACATATAAGTACCAAGAAAATTATGCCTTTGAAAATCATATAGCACTGGTAAATGTTAATGTGTATTGTCAGTTACCGACAAGTAATTATAAAAATTTTCAAATCAAAGAAAGGAATTAAGAAAAAGAAAAAAAAATTTCATTGAAATGTTCCTAGAAACTTGGGTATACTTCCACACCAAGCTCACTTTCATGTGAAGCCCTGCACAGAAGATACAATGCAATGATTCCACACATTTGACTTTCATGTGTTATCTCTATGGCAAATTAAGTGTAATGTCAGTTACCGTAATGTCAGTTACCAGCATGGTTGCGAAAAAATTATCATAGCCCCCAAAAGACAAAAACGGAATTGTGTAATATTTTGACACATCTTAACCTAGTAACGGAGGTATATTTACATATTCAAATTATTACTCTATCTACTCAGGGACATGAGATATTTCAATTTTAATGAACACCCTAAAATTGCATGTCCTTTTTCGTAATGTCAGTTACCGACACATTTTTGCTTGCTGATGCGTAAAAAAATGTGGTTACATAGAAAAACTTAGTATCAGAGTATACAGCAAGGTTCACTTTATTAACTCTATCAAAAGCAAACTCCCATCATTTGTTGTTTTAGAGATACACACAATGAAAGGTGTGAAAACATTGTGCCGTGTAATGTCAGTTACCGTGAAAATGCCCTCATGCCCATAAAAGTTCAAACCTATTACATCCTCTTTCTGAAATAAAATACTTGTCCATGACCAGAGTTCTAATGTTCTTATCAGAGTTTTTTTATGTAAGTATATTTTACTTACTCTTGAATTGTTCATATCATTCGTGATCAATAACGTCACCACCAACACCACAATCATCATTCATCAGCAGCATTCACTCTAAAAAACAGTATTACCCAATATTTGGTAAAATTGGAACATGTATGTTGGTTGGGTAAAAAAATACGCAAGATTTTGTAAATTTTACGCAATGTTGTGTTGAAATAGCCCAATATGGGTAAAAAATACCAAGAAAACGTGCATATTCCCTTTCTACCCAATATTAGGTGAAATTTTACTCAGTGTTCTTAGAAAGATGTCATCATCATCATCAACATGCATTATCATCATCATCATCACCAACACCAACCTCATCATCATCATCACCAACACCACCACTACCATCATCATCATCATCAACACCATCACCATCATTATCATTACTATCATCGCCAACTGTATCTTCATCCACCAAAAAAAACATTATTAACATTGTCTTTACGAATTTGTTGTTTTGATCTTTCTGCATTCAATATATTAAAGGTCAAGTCCACCAAAGAGGAAATGTTGAATAGAATAAATAGAGAAAATGAAACTAGTATAACGCTGAAAATTTCATCAAAATCGGATGTAAAATAAGAAAGTTATGACATTTTAAGGTTTTGCTTATGTTTCACAAAGCAGTGATATACACAACTCAGTGACATGCAAATGAGACAGTAAATGATGTCCTCCACTCACTATTTCTTTTGTTTTTTATTGTTTGAATTATACGATATTCCATTTTTACAGATTTGACAATAAAAACCAACTTGACTGAACCATATACTATCAAACAATGCTAATTCCATATATTCAGGGAGGAATTAATCGTTTTATTCACTTGACAATGAGGAGAAAATTAGAATATTTCAGATTTCAGATAATAAAATACAAAAGAAATAGTGAGTGGATGACATCATCACTCTCCTCATTTGCATACTGACCAGGATGTGCATGTAACTGTTTTGTTAAAATTAAGCGAAACTTTAAAATGTCATAATTTTCTTATTGCACATCCGATCTTGATGAAATTTTCAGAGTTATGCATGTTGGATTTTTCTCTTTTTATTCAAATAAACCTTTTATTGGGGTGGACTTGTCCTTTAAAAATGCATACTAATATTGTATTCCATGAGGTAATTCGTTTGTCTGTTCATGCGATTCAATTATGTACCAAATGTGTTATCGTAGCTCGGTTAATCCTTCAAAGCAGTGGCGTACCTAGAATTTTCCACAGGGGGGGGGGCAAAACCGTCCGCCAAAAAATTTGACAAGCCAAAAAAAAAAAAGGTCTTCAATCACAAATAAAGGATTTCGTACCAGAAAAAAAATTGACAAGCAAAAAAAAAAAAAAAAAAAAAAAAAAAAATCTTCAAGCTCGTCAGGGGGGCAATAAAGGTCTTCAAGCTCGTCAGGGGGGCAAAAAAGGTCTTTCAAGCTCGTCAGGGGGGCAGGGATACGTCCTTTGCATGGGTTGTGGCTCGTCAGGGGGGCAGACTGCTCCCCCCCCCCCCGTAGGTACGCTAGTGCTTCAAAGCAAAAAAAAAAACTTTAGTTTGGTGTTAAAGAAGTAGGCCTAATGTATCTTTATGCATCTCTGTGAGCAGAGTGAAAATCTAATACTTTGAGTTTGAAGTAGAAATGAAATATAGGCCTATATGAAAATGTGCACACTTCTATTTATGGAAATATCTGCTTAATATTATAGTCCTTAAGTTCAGTAACTCCATCGATAGAAAACCAGAAACAAATACAAAGCTGATAATGGGGTATACCAGCCGTAATTTACTTTATGAATATACACTTTTCAATTTGTCATTCCTATGGACTTTAACTTGAGAGAATACAAACATCAACAACAATATAATTATATTGCAGTTCTGTTCAACTGTTGTGAAATCATATCACCATCGCAATTCGCTTTGAAATATTTGCTTAAATATGTGCCTATATCATGTATATGTCGAATCAAATTATGCCCGCATCATTCTCAACGCCAATATTGGATATACCTCAACTGCCCATTTTAAAATTTCGAAAGAGATACTTTGTTTTGAAGATGATTTCAAGGATAAGGTATAGGCCTAACATTGTAATGTAAAACCAGGGAGCTCAACTTGTTCCTCTGTAAACTGTATTCCGCATAAGGTCGCCTGACTATCATTCAGTCAATAAGAGTCTATTTGATCTCGAGATATAACTTACAGCACATAGTAAACAGCCCTTGTATATAGTATACATCAGTAGTATATGTATAATCCGTGTATAATGTGTTTGCTATTATGTTCGTATAAAGACAAAGTACTCCGGCATTTTTATAGCCGTCAGGGTAATATAGTACGCCTTCTAAATCGAAATTATTATCATTGATAAATAAATCCACATTCTTTTAGCATAAATTAGTAATCATATCATTATAATAATTACAATTATCCCTGTAAAACATAGCTTTAAGGTGGATCATAATATACCTTATTATATAGGCCTATTAAAAGTTTCAAGCTAATGCACATTTCAAGCAGCACGTACAGGGTATAGAAAAGCATAGATAGGTCTATTCTGCGGCTGGTCTAATTAATAATCAAAGTAACAAAATCATATTTATCATCTCAAAGGTTAAGTTGCTTAAAAGCTGGGTAATCTTAACGTTAATTAGGTAAATATATAGTCGCAGATAAAAGAACTTAAATTATGTTTGTTTTCATCATTATCATCACAATTAGGCCTATATGGCATCATCATCATAGTCATCCTCCTCCTCATCCTCATCATCATTACCACCATCATCTCATCATCATCAGCATCATCATCATCACCATCATGATCGTCATTATCATCATCATCATCATCATCACTATCACCATCATCACCATCATCATCATCACAATCACTATCATCATCATCATCATCAACATCAACATCATCATCATCATCAACATCATCATCACTATCATCATGCATTATCATCACCACCATCATAATCATCATCAACCTCACCAGCATCATCATCACCATCATGATCGTCATTATCATCATCATCACCATCATCATCACTACCATCATCATCATCATCATCATCGGCATCATCATCATCATCACCACCACCATTGCCACCATCAAAATACAGATGTATCCTCATAGATCAAAGAGAAGGCCTTACTCCCAACTACCTGATTCCAGGCTCCCTACATACATGCACATAAAAATATATCAACATGATCAATACACTTACGGAAGCCTGGCATGTCTGCATAATTCCGTCTTGTCGAGTTGATAGCTTTTTTCCTGATGTTCAAAACGAAATATATTGTGGTCAGGGTCAGGGCTGAGACCATGACCAGCCTCCAGTGAGTATTGAGAACCCTCTTAACTCGCAGCATCTTCCGGCGTAGGAACCTCATCTGTGACTGCCGGCCTGGACGGCAATTACCGCTGCTCCTACTCCAGACAAGAACAGGCATGGTATGGGGCGAATTTGGCATTGGTAGATCTTCGCAGAATTTCTTCGATTCGATACAACGGATGCTATAAAAGGGAGGCGGATTAGTATATGCCGCAGAAAGGATGAACACACACTTGTTGATTGTCAGGGAGTTCTTTTGAAGAGCCAGATCGATTTGGTATTGATTATTATTTCACAAAGTTAACGTCCCGACAAGCAAGTAGGGGTAGCAGCCGCTGTTACTGCACCTCTGATTACCAGGGGGTAGAACATGTTTCGGGGGTTTTTTTAGCACGGCTCCCAACTCTTAAACTGACTTGAATTTTGAATTGAATCATCTTTCGCATCCACAAGTGCGGAAATTTGTTGTCCACTGGATATTCAAACTTTTTGTAGGCACAAAAGAGTGAAATTTGAGCACTGAAATCAGGCAGAAGCAGCGATGGGGGAATGTGAGAAAAAGAAATCGCAGGTTGTATGATAGTTTCAAATGCCCCCCCCCCCCCATCACCCTCTATCTTTGTATGGGGAAAAAAATCATAATATTTTTTATGAGTGCTGACGGTAATTCTTTCCCATTAGCAATTCTTAATTTCTTTCTTGTTTGTTTGCTTGTTTGTTTTAAGGGGGAGGGGCACGTCTACCTCTCTGTACCCACCTTCTTAACACACACACACACACTTCATGATAACTACAGAATGTATCCTTATTGAAATTTATACATTCTGTTTCTATAAGACAGACATAAAAAAAAGAATCAAGTTGTTTGGTTGGTTTTTTTCCGAGGGACTTGGTTTTGAATACCGGATAGACGCCCTCTTTCGGGCAGACACTACCAGGATTGATTATTAGCCAGTGATATTAATAATTGCCATCTGCTGGTGTTTATATTATAATTTCATATTTACCATGTACCAATATACCAACAAAGGTTTATGGTTAAAGTATTCGTTAGACAAGAGAAAGGGTGAGAGAAAGAGGGGGGGGGCAGGGACCTGGGAAGCGGGGGTGCTGGGGGTGCTGAAGCACCCCCAGAAATTTTCCTGGGGGTGCTGCGTGTATTATTTTCCATAGGCAGCACCCCCACGAAATCAGGTTCCCTTTGTATTTTTTTATATACGTTATAATGGACATAATTATCACATCCGACAATCGCAAATCATTTACATAGTCTTTCACATATTCCTATAATGCGACTCAATCAAGCTCCGGCACTCAGATAAAGACGTGGTCGCGCGCGATACGTGATAACCATAGTTTACACACTACTCGATAGCAGGGAGGGACATGGGTGTGGTTGGACTTGAAACTTCCAGGTTTTATGTTATGTCGAATCAAGTGTGCGCGCGCCCGACCGCCCGTGTTTTGTATAAACAAGTCAGACAATAGAAATCAAATTTCACAGTCTTTTTCGCCCTGCCCCATGGCCCTGGGAAGCGGTGGTGCTGGGGGTGAAGCACCCCCAAAATTTGGGGGTGCTGCATGTGTTATTTTCCATAGGCAGCACCTCCTGGAAATCTAGTGGTAAGTTGATAAATGACAGAAATGTAATGAAAATGAACGACGTTTTGTAGAACCCCCCCCCCCCCCACTTCAGAATTTTCCGAAACAGTACATAAAATAGTGTTTAAATTCACCCTTTTTGAGATCGGAATATCAAATATTTTCTGCTCGCGCTTCGCGCTCGCATTATTGATTTTTATAATAAAAAAATAATATTTACAATGCCCAGATACTAGGTCTAACCATGGGTCTTACTCTAAACACGCGCACGCATGTTTATTCAGATACGCAGCATGTTTTGGGGCTACTCCGGGCTGAAAATATTTATATCAAATACAATTTTATGAAAATTTGATAACAAATAGTTAAGTTATTTAATTCTAAAGTATATAGCAATATTTTATAAAAATGGTGATATGCATGTCGTCGTGAATATTTAATAGGTGGGTTGACATGTGCAGAAATCTGTCCCCAAAGGTAGGGGGACCTGGGGGCCGTTTCATAAAGCTGTTCTTAAGTTAAGAGCGACTTGAAGAACGACTAGTGAACCCTTCTTATACGCGCCAAACAATTGCCCATTCAATACCATTTACCACAAGAAAGGATCACCAGTCGTTCTTAAAGTCGCTCTTAACTTACGAACAGCTTCATGAAACACCCACCAGGGCCTGGAAAATTTGACAAGCAAAAAAAAAAGGAAAAAAGTTTGCCACCCAAAATGTAAGGTCATTTAATCCAAAAGGTATTATTTCGATTGTGAAGTGATGTATTTTTCTCCATGAAAGACCAAAAATAGTAGGGGGGACATTTGATATTGTGTCCCCCTACTATTTTTGGTAGGGGGACACGTCCCCCTGTCCCCTCTGGGATTTCCGCCCATGTGGGTTGAAGATGTCACATCCCCACTATCCTGTTTCTTGTGTTATTACATGGAATCAAAATTGTTTCATATTTTCATACTAGTGTGAATGATATGTCTCCCTTATAATGAAACAAGTTGCAGCAAAAATATATAATGGACTAAATCAGTTGTCAATTCAACTGTTTTTGGTTCTTGAAGGGAAAAATTAAATAAACCTAATTTAATATAATAAAATACAAAATAGCAAGTGGGGATATGACATCATCAGTTTGTTCATTGAATATTAATGAAGACATGCTTAAAACTGTTTCACCGGAATAATGCTAATATTAAAAGGCAATAACTTTGATATTCATTGTCGGATTTTGATCAAATCTTTATTCTTATGTTCGTCTGATTTTTTCTTTATCTGTTCAAACCATATTACATTTAGTGTGGAGTTTCAGATCAGAATATTAAAAAATTTCTGCTCGCGCTTCGCGCTCACATTATTAATGTAAGAATATATCCAATTACCCATCATTTTCTTGATTTACAAAACATGAATAAAATGTCAAAATTATAGGTCTGAAATCTCAATTTTGTTTCCGCTCGCATCAATTGTATAGTTATATACCTATCCTGTTCATGATTAGAAAAGTGCTTAAGATGTCCCGTTTTTAGGTCTGAAATCTCATTTTTATTTCCGCTCGCGCTTCGCGCTCGAATCAATTGTATAGTTATATATCTATCCTCTTCATTATTAGAAAAGTGCTTAGAATGTCTCGTTTTGTGGTCTGAAATCTCAATTTTGTTTCCGCTCGTGCTTCGCGCTCGCATCAATTGTATAGTAATATACCTATCCTGTTCATGATTGCAAAAAGTGCTTAGAATGTCCAGTATTTAGGTCGGAATCTCAAATTCAAACTGCAAACAGTCCTTTAACACTTCCATTTTGATCAGACCAGAGCGTATATAAAAAATATCTGCTCGCACTGATCACGTTCGCAGTTATTATTTGTTTTTATACGCATCTTGTTCGGGACCACAAACATTGCTCGAAATGTTCAATTTTACAGGACAAAAAACAAGAAATTTCCCCCCCCCCAAAAAAAAATAGCTGCGCTTCGCGCTCGAGTTATCTAATTATATATCTGTGTTCTTTTATAAGAAGAAAGCTAAGAAGTGACTGTCATATATATATGTGTGTGTGTGTGGGGGGGTGGGTGTGTATGTGGTGCCCTTAGAGGAGTGTGTGTGTGTCCCCCCACCTTTGAGGAGAGATTTCAGCACCCCCACTGAAAAAATTGTTCCCAGGTCCCTGGGGGGGGGGGGGGGTGAGAGGGCGAGAGAGGGGGAGAGAAGGTGGATGTCTCCAAAATCTTGCCCGGGTGCGGCAAGACGAAACCCTGATCAATAGGACAGGGTCTCAAAAACTTGTATTATTATAACAGATGTTAGTGACCACCTATCCCACTTTCTCATGATTCAAGGTTTGTAATCACTAATAATTCAATGTCATCTGGAAATGCCATGTAGTGTTTGAAATATTTTGCGGCTCAATCAAGAAGGTCTTTATTGTCAAATCTGTAATATAAGACGAAGAAAAAAAAATGAATTGTATAATTAAAACAATAAAATAAGTGAGTGAGTGACATCATCAACTGTTTCATTTGCATTCAAGGGGAAGTTCACCCTGACAAAAAGTTTATTGTAAAAAATAGCATAAAAAATAATAAACAAATATTTACGAGGGTTTCAGAAAACAGAAAAGCAATCAAAGAATAAGATTATAAGAATATTCGATTTGTTACGTCATATTCGTGCAGCTTAAATCCGACATATCGTACGGTAAAAATAAAATTTCTCAGAAAGTTGAAAATTATTTTTGTACCTTCAGTATAACAATAGACAAACTATTTCACATCCGTTCCTTTTCAACAAACTTTTCTTCAGGGTGAACTTCCCTTTAATCATAAGTGAAACGTCGAGATGTCATTAATTTCTTATTCGAAACCCGATTTTTATCTTTTCTCTGCATTATATGCTTATGTTCGTTTTCTCTATAATGATTCCTGTCAACAATTTGATATGGGATGGACTTGACCTTCACTATGATTTGGAAAAAAAAAACTCCGTTCTAAAGACAATCCCTCTTCTCCCCTCCCCCTCCTCCCCCCCCCCCCTCTCTCTCTCTCTCTCTCTCTTTCTTCATTTTCTCAACCCTGTGTTTTTTCAAGTTTTCATTTTGTAGTTACGTATTAGTTTTTGACAGTCGCGCCTTTTACACACTTAAAATGTTGGGAAAAATACTGTCCACTGTGTTAGGTAATGTATGTTGGTTAGAAAAAAAATATATATATATTCTGGGTAATTATTATACAATTGAGCAAATTTATTACCAAAATATTAGTTTTTATTGCAATTTGGGCAGATTTCAACCAATAGTTGTATGGACAGTATGTTGCCCAGGGTTGGTTAAGAGTTGGACATTTTTTGCCCAACTATTTTTATGAGTGTACGCTTCATTACCAACCTGTCCATGTAAACATCACTGATTATCTTTTGTTTTGTGTAAGATTCTGCAGTGTGTTTAATTTTCACTATGATGTATGACCTTAAACGATATATTTTAATCGTTGGAGATGGTAAGTACGCAAAATGGAAGTAAATGGAATTGCATTTCCAAGCCTGCATGAGTATCTGATATTAGTCGCCGAATTGTCTCCTTTTATATAGCAAAAGTTTTTACAAAATAATGAGTACAGTCATGCCATAGTGTAGGCCTATATCAAAGGGGAAGTTCACCCTGAGAAAAAAAATTGTTGTAAAGATAACAGAAAATGTTCACTTGGTGAAGGTTTCCGGAAAATCCATTTAAGATCAAGAAAATTATCAGAATTTTAAGGTTTGGATGTGTGACGTCATAAACGAGCAACTGCCCCATAATGTAAAATGAATATGTTTATTTTTCTTATGATTCGCTTGATGACTTATTTTTGTTTTCTTATTAAAAACGGGTGTGAAACTATTTGTCTAGGCTATTGATATGCTGAGGGTACAGTAAAAACCAATTTCGATTTTCTGAGGAAATGACATTTCAATGATTTTATATAGGAAAGCTGCTCGCATATGACGTACGCACAAATCAAATTATTAAAATTCTAATAATCCTTTGATGGATTTGCCTAAAACCTTCGGCACTAGTATTTTTATCATTTTCTGCTATTTTTACAATGAACATTTCTTTGTCAAGGTACAAACTTCCCTTTAAGTTTATTACATCAACATTAATGACCCACGACGACATTGCTTTTTTTCTTATTTGAGATCTAATGGCAATTAAGTTGGGATGAACAGTTTGAAATCTGGCAATGAGGTATAGGACCGAAACTATAGGAAATTTCTGAAACTTGTATCATGCAATTTCAATGACAAACCCTAACAATAGGCATGTATCATCATAGCACAGTTTGTGGATAATGCACACAGCCTATAGGGGACTAAGTCCCTCAGACTGCGTGCATGCTCACTTACATTGACGAGTAGATACCATGCGCGACAAAAAAAACACGTAAAAAGGATGTCTTTTTCAAGATAGGGCACGTTACGTACGTAACGTAATAAGGGTGTCAAAAACGATAAAATATTGAAAAAGGGTATCTATTTTCGCTAGGAGAGCTACGTGTTTAGGGTCAAATTTGAGAGGGTGTAAAAAATTAAGATTAAAACAGGGGCCGCGGAACGGTTTTCAAAGTGGGGGGGGGGCTGACCATGCAGAAAATCACAATCATATGGTCATTTTTACGTTTTTGTACACGGTTTTGGAAAAAAGTGGGGGCTGAAGCCCCCCCCCCCCCCCCCCCCCCCCCCGCTTCCGCGGCCCCTGTAAAATGGTTTATAAAGGATGTACTTTTTGCCCCAATAGTTACACTACGTGTTTAGGGTACCATTTGCGCGAGATGTAGGAGGTGGGGCTGTACTAATTCCAATGATGTTGGTAAAGGTAAACCGATGATATCGCTGTTCTTGTTTAGGGGGTCAATTCAGGGAATACTTGGCAAGTATCGTTTTATTGCCAATACTTGTACATGTTAAAGGTAGGTTTCACACGTGACACACGCCAATACTTGTTGAGGGGTGCACTTTCAGAATATGTAAAATACGCGTGTTTAGGGTGCTTTTCGAGACCCCATGGTATCCACTCGTCAATGGAAGTGCCCCCCCCCCGGATGTTTCATGTAGGAGAAAGCGAAGAAAGTAAAAAAAAAATCCGAAAACTCCTCCAAAACAGACGGATTTCAGCTGTCTAGGAATTTAAGTGCATGACATGACATTATCGGTTCACCTATATTCTAATAAATTCACGAGTGCATGCATGAATCACTGTTTTCACTGCCGAATTCGTTTCTCCTCTAAATCACAGTTTTTTAGGTGTTGATCATTTGCCAATCATCAACTTGCTCATTATAAGGTCTTTGGTGCATGGTCCCTCGCAAACTCGTACGTGGGTGTGACATATGGGCGTGGCACATGCCATGGTCTTCGCAATCAGACCTTGTATGATCAAAACGATTGGACTACTTGGCTTGAAATTGAATCATCACCCCTTTCACGATCGAAACGAATCGATCCATGCGAACTTACTTATTTATAAGTTTAATTAAGGACACAAAACACCTTTTTAAGATAATAGGCACAAATTTAATCCTTAAAATGAGGCAAATCAGCCTGTTATGTTACTTTTATTTAGACCACGTGAGACAATCATGGGCGCGTGCGCGGCGGGGATTAATAAAAAAAAATACCGGTGTGAAAGTAAAGACTCCAGCAGCAAGGCACCACGAGTACCGGTACTACAATTGATCTTGGCTTTCTCGATTTATATGGCTATTAAACCATTGCAAATTTGTGCAGGTCATTGAAGAGGAAACTATAGTGTTTGGGCAATGGACTTTGGACCCTTATAGTACACGAAAAACCGGTGTATAAATAATTGTAACAACGAAAACGTTAATTAACGTTTAACGGTTTAGTGCGCGTGCAGGTGTACGGTACGGTGTGTAGCACATGAATGAACATACCGGTACTTCGAGCGAGCGCCGCCAGTGGCAGTGCATGAAGGGAGCTAGGAGTTTCGGCGAAATCACTCTCGGCAGAACAAACATCGAAGTACGGCTATAACGTTAGGCTGTCTCACTTGGCATTGGTAAGATTCAGAAGTCTCTTAGTCTTACTCTTAGTGCCGGTAGAGAAATACATACTGGTAGTGGTACAGTGGCGGACCGTGAACCGGAGGAGACAAAGCATTGGAGGGGCTCTGTACTATTGTTTGTGAACAATGCTGTGCCCCTCCAATGCTTTGTCTCCTCCGGGTCACGGTCCGCCACTGTACTTACTACTGGTATATAGGCAGTAATACTAATATTAATGCACTTGTCAATTATATTCCCGGCCCTGGGGGTCCCGGGACATAGCGGGGAGTGTACGTTTTGCCGGCGTGACATCCCCGCCTACGTCCCCGCTACAGTTGAAGTCCCGGCCCTGCCAGGCACTCATTTTCATTTCATTTTTTATCTCGTACGTGGTATGTGGCAACTTGCATACCGTATCTATTGCATTTTTCATATCGATCGACAAAGAGTAGAAAATCTTTTTTAAATGTTTACCAAAAAAAAATCAATCACAAAGTGACAAAGCCAGTAAATCAAAACATCGAAAACTTGTAATGTGTATACAGTGTACCGGACATGTAAAAACATAGCAGACGACATTTGCAGATCGACCTCGCGATCATCGTATGACTAGTGGTGCGGAATGTTCCATTGCGGCTTTATGGGGGAAATAGCATTACAGAGGGATAAAATGTATACACAGATAATGTTTCAGCATCAATTGATTCGCAATATTTTGTGTCAATTTCATGAATTATCGTTGTTTGAACATTTAAAACATCATTATAAAGTGAAAGGAATAAGCAAAACTTAATTTTCAGACTTACCTATGCAGTGGTAGCTAGGAGGATGCACCCCTCGTATACATAATGGACCCGTCACAATATTCAGACACATATCCAACTTTCAGAGAATAAAATTGATTTTTGTTGGCAAAAATAATAGTAGTGATATATTTATATCTATAGTTCGGACTGACAATGTATATATGTTTATATATTCCTAATAAAATGTTCAGCACTGCAATGGAAAGAGCTGGAAAACCGCTGTGACTCGAACAACACACCGACGTACACAAAAGCTCTGTCTAGCCCTATAAGGCTATATGTTGAATGCACGTCGAGTGTAGGTTTGCTCTTCGGACATCACTATCGCAAAGAAAATCTCCTCTGATTGGATGACTAAAGTGCTCCATTTCCTTATTAACCAATCCCCATGGTTCTTTCATGAGTATTTGCCTTACAATGTGCCCTTTATTAAATCTGAACTGAAATTCTTGATACCATCACCCACCGATGTGGCGAGGGATATAATCCACCCGGGTACTATAAAAATGTCCCCCAAACCCATTATCCCAATACATATTCCTGACTTTGGATAGTTTTGAGTGATTTTAATGTAATAAGTGCCATATTTCCCACCAATTGAATGTAAATAGAATTATGGGCATCTGATAGAAGAAGTTGTTAACATTCATTTCAGGGGGACGGAAATTCTATCTGAATCAATGCTTGTCCTTGATACACATTTGTTTGTGAGAAAAGGGTATGATGCAAGGGAATTTTGCGTGTTATAAGGGTGCGCGCGTGCAGCGAGGACCTTCTGTCCGCTAGTTTTCCATACATGCATATATTCATAGTAAAACCGATAATGTTTTGTAGTACTTATATGGCAAAAAAATGAAAGTTTATAGATCTAGATCCAGATAAAGAAAACATCTATGACACATATTCCACAAAACGACAGAAAGGAAAACAAAACAGAATTGAAGTCTCATAATGCTCAATCTATCAGGATGTGTTTTGAAACTGTTTGAGAGGTCCTAGCGAGTTGAAATCAAATGAATACATTTTGTTTAATATGAACTCATGTTCTCCAAGAATATAATATATAGATACGCATTTCACCGCCGCGTCGGAAAGAAAAATACAACAGAATAGAAGTCCCTATATCAAAAATGCAGAGTCTATCATGACATGTTTTAAACCTGTTTTGAGGTGGTAAAACGAGTTAAATCAATTTCATATCCTTTTCATTTCTCAAGTACAAATATTATGGGAAGAAATTGAAATGACGCATTTTTCTGACAAGTTCGATTTTGGTGATATAAATTTAGACGGACTGTATTAAATAGGCCTAGATCTTTAAAAGGGAGTGATAGGCCTATACTTTTCCCGATCGCTCAATTTCTATTCCCTTTTTAGGGGGTATCAATGCGAGCGCAATTTCAGAGCAAAATCGCTCGTTGGTCATCCGATCCCTTGTATTTTCCCCCTGTACTATGGTGTGACATCTTTGAGACAGTCCCCGCTATGTCCCGGGCGTGCCGGTAAAAAAGTTTGTACACGTCCCCGCTAACTTCAATGATTGTCCCCGCGGGCCGGGGTCAGTCTTTTGTACATTCCCCGGCATGCGGGGCAACAATTTTTTGTACATTCCCGGCTATGTCCCCGCTATGTCCCGGGACCCCCAGGGCCGGGAATATAATTGATAAGTGCATAACGTCAGCCCTAACCGTTTTGTTTTTCCCTGGAATGAAAAATGCATGTGTTGATGAACTATTTCTGACTCTTAAATAATTCCCCAGGGACCAAGGCCAGATCATTGGATCTAGATCTACTGACTGAGTGTCAACTCATGTTCATTAAAAGAACAAGGTTATGGTCAAATCAGTGCAAATGGTTTGTTCAGTAACTGGACGTTGATTTGCATCACCAGCAATGTCCCTCTTTATCTTAAAGAAAAAAAAAATCTAATGTTTCAACAGTACAGTAGGATATCGCAGACAAGGTCAAGTCAACTTTTTTTCAACTTTGCCATAATAATCAACACTTTGATTGTGGGCATCAACGGAAAGACAAGACAAGGCATGCATCTTTATTATATGGTTCAATGCCTACCTTGTCTGTGCAGCTGCGTAGGATTCATAAGTGTTTATGATATGACATGGACGGCTTTGCATTTCTTTGCTTGGCTTTTTATATTTTGGGTGATTTTTTAAAAAACCATGCAATCTGAAACTTTAAAGTTTATAAAATTAGGAAATATTTATTGAAGAGAGTATACAACTAATTGCTGGTTTTATTTATGCCTACTATCTGCATGCCACTACATCTTGCTTTCTATACTTCATGAGATAATTGTTTGTTTATATTCTAAGTCATGATTTCTAAGTTCTGTGTTTACCCTTCTTCAGTTTGGCCTGGGACATTTTTATTTTAGGCGATCTATTATTAGAAGAGGAGTTGCATACGAGACTGGAAAAGAGTGATATTGTGATTTGGGAGTGTTACAACTGGTGGCAGTGGTGGAATCGATGCACCTGTTGCTTTAATATATCAGTCTTGGGGGCCGTTTCATAAAGCTGTTCGTAAGTTAAGAGCGACTTTAAGAACGACTGGTGATCCTTTCATACGCGCAAAACCATCGCTAATGAATATACCATTCGCCATAAGAAAGGATCACCAGTCGTTCTTAAAGTCGCTCTTAACTTACGAACAGCTTTATGAAACACCCACTTGGTCTCTCGGAACTTGTGAATGAGCGTGGCAAATACTATAAGCAGAAGAGTTGCTTAACACTTTGACTGAAAGGACCTGTTATGCCTGAGTGAAATTGATTGTCTGTGTGTCTTGAGACTCTGAAATATATATGTATGCTGGCCTATAAGCAGATAAAGGCTGGGGCCTGGGACGAGATGAAACTATATTTCGATCGAATTTTGATAGTAATTTTGACAGACAAAATAAGTGACAATATCAACTGAAATTCGTAATAATCTAAATTACATTGCCCAAGCCAGTAACTCACGATACCCCTCTCCCCTCACTTGTTTTTGAGCGTATTTACTACCATTTTAAAGACGTAAATAATGTGAGCAATGCGATACGCAAATGCGAGGTGAACATCTTCGCGCTTCCCACAAAAGAGATTGGGCCTCGAGTCGAGGTCGTATCGTATATAGCGCACTAGTAGTAGTGAGTGAGTCAAAGAAATCCCGGAAAGAAATCGTGGACGAAATAATCGACAAGTTTATTTTAGGATCTGAAAAGCAGATTGTTTTTTAAATATATTATTCAGTTTTTGTGTAGATCTAGGCCTGCTTTACAGTTGTTTCGTGTTTGTGCCAATGTGAATTCTCTAAAAGTTTAACAAAGTTAGAACTTGCTGCTACAGTAAAATATTTCTTTGAACTTGAAGGAAAGTTTCTCTAAAAAGATGATGAGAAAATAGGGAGAGGGAGGGACAATTGACCTTGAAATATGCTTATCAAATCATTATTTTTTTCTCCTTTTTTCCCTTTTGATTGTTTAGACTTGATTCTTCAGAGAAATAAATTGATTGCCATGGCAACCCTCAAAAGTGACTATGCCGATATCAACATCCCTGAGGACGTTTCAGTGCTGGATTTCATTTATGAAAAGTTTGATCAATATGGAGACTCAGTTGCAGTGGTTTGTTACTTTGTGTTATTTCAAAGGGAAATTACATCCTGATGATAGCTTGGTTTTGATAACAGCGACTTAAACAAAAAATTGTTGTAATGGAGGGGAAAAAATTAATATCGAATGGTCAGGGTTTTTGAGGTATTATTTCAAAAAATCAGATTTATGAAAATTAAGACTTAGGAGATTGAGGGTTCTCCTTAGAATAATTCTCCCTATACTTTCAAAAAGAAACGCTTGGTATATATTTGTATCCTATAAGAATGTATATTGATTCAGTTCGCTTTTCGTCTTGCAGGCACAGGTAATACCAAAGAAAATAAAAAGCTTTAATTTCTTCATAAACAACCTTTATTTTTGCCAGAAGATTAATGTGCAACTACTATACACAATTTTTCCTTGTCTGTGCTTCTTCATTAATAACCCTTCATCAACAAGAACCTTTTTTTTTTACGTGCGTAGTATTTTGTTTCTTCCTATACAGGCTGATGCTGCCACTGGACGGTCCTACACCTTTGCTCAGGTGAAAGACTATTCCAGACGGATTGCTAGCGCCCTCACAAGACAAGGAATGAAGAAGGGTGATGTCATCGGCATCGTCAGCCCCAACATTCCAGAGTATGTCCTGATGCATTGTGGGATAGTTGAGATGGGTGGCGTTATGAGTGGTGTCAACCCCCTATACACTGAAGGTAAATATTGTTTTAAAATCTGAAGGGGGAGGGATGGGTGGCATAGGATAAGTTTGCAATAGCATAGGCAAATACCATGGTGGGCAGTGGTTAAAACTTCATTATGAAATAGCCCCTTGCACAATACACTTAAGAGCAGAAAGTTTACCTTTATGCATTATAGCCCTTCAGAGAAGTAAAAAAAAAATGAATAGGAAGGGAGACAAACGTACTCAGACCCCTTTCCTTGGCTTCAATCATTTTCATCCATGTTCCATGCCTCCCCCTCCTCTCCAGAAAAATAAAAATAATAATAATGAATGAATGAATAAATAAATAAATACATACATAAACAAATCATCAAATGTCTTTGAATATTCTTACTAAAGATGACTTTTGTGACAATGAATGCTAATGTAAAAGAATAACATTCAGATTTATAAACTTAGAAACTTATATTTATAAACTTGAATTGAAATAATAAACTTATGAATTTAGATTTAAATAATGCACTTATAAACTTAAATAATAAAATTAGAAACTTAGATTAGATTGAAATAATTAAGCCGATGTTATCTTCAATTACTTCAAATGCCTGGAAGTAGAATCTAGAAACTATAAATGTACACATTTCTGGTTATGAATTGACTTGAATGATTTCAGACATGGGATTGAATTTCTTTTTTTTTTGATGCAGATGAGATTTATTATCAGTTGGAAATGGTTGAGGCTAAGCTGATTGTGACAGTGCCTCTATTTGCTGAGAAATGTCTAAACACCATGAAAAAACTTCCTGGAATTCAGGTATGTATTGTCCTTGCATGTATCTTTGTATTAAACTGGTCAAATGTAGGCTACTGATTATGATCACTGAACCGTAATCCATATGACATCTTATCTTTCTGTATTTATTTCTAAAGCATGATTGTCACCAGGAGCCACAAAACCTATAAAATTCTGTTCTCTTCGGACTGCCCAAACACCAGCTAAACAAATTACAGTCTCTTCAAAATTCCAGTGCGAGACTTCTTACCTACACACCTAGAATGTCTTCAATCACACCAATTTTACGTTCTCTTCACTGGTTGCCTGTCAACAAAAGAGTTCATTTTAAGCTCATGTTACTTGTTCATCTAGCCATTCATGGGATGTCACCACAATATATTAAAGATACGCTACATCCCTACAATCCAACTCGTACTTTAAGATCTGGAAGTGACAATTTGCTTCTGATTCCTCGTACCCGACATTCTTGGGGGGATAGGTCCTTCTCACATGCTGCGGCCAAGTTGTGGAATCAACTTCCTCAGTCACTTCGCTCCATTAAAGTACATGGAACATTTAAAGTACACCTTAAGACTTCAACCTTTAATATCTTCACAACTAAATCTATATACACTGTATAATTATGTACATTTTTTAAGAAATAATATTTGTTTTGTATGCATTTAAGGTACACTCTGTGTCATCACACGCTGGTCTGACTAGCTTCCTATGGGGGCTGGTGCCCTTATTTGCTAGAGCTCCTGTGAGTACTGAGCTGACCGGGCTTGCCCCTTAAATTGTCGGTGAACGGGGCAGCAAGCACAAGGGCACCAGGCCCCACCAGGATGTAGCTGGGAATTTCCACGATGATACTTGTAGTGACTCAAGATTTCTATTTATATCTAAGTAGCTGTTTGTAATGTACGTGTATATAATATTTGCTATCTAAAGGAACTGTTGCTGGCCTAGCGCCATGAGCGTCTCTGGTGTGCACGCTATATAAAATATCACTATTATTATTATCACTATTATTTATTATTATTAAAAGGCTTCAGTCTATAATTTTTGTTTGAGATCTGAATCTGAAAGAGAATTTTGTTTGCTGTGAAAAACTCATCAAAGTTGAATTGTGGGCGCATCGTGGTCTAGTGGTTCTGACTCTCGCCTTTCAAACAGAGGATTGTGGGTTCGAATCCTAGCCATGGCGTGTTTTCCTTTTAACGGCAAGAAATTTATCCACACTGTGCTGCACTCCACCCAGGTGAGGTGAATGGGTATCTGGCAGGATTAATTCCTTGAATGCACGAGCGCTGAAAAGCAGCTCGAGCTAAGGCCGGGGTAATTATGATAATAACAATGCGCCTCGGAATAGATTGTTTCTAGATAGATGGTGCTATACAAATGCCTGTTATTATTATCCTGATTGAATTTTCATAAAGAAAATTACATAAAATGTAACAATGAGGGATTCAACTTTGACAGTCTATTCAGTTGGGTGTGGATTAAACTAGAGCAATTTAGGCATTTATTTCTTGCCTACTGGAACTTAACGATCTCTGCACAAAGTCTATGGGAAGTTCAGAATTTAGTTGTGTTTAGGTTAATTTTATTTTGACCATAAGTGTGCATTCATAATGACCGTGCACAAAATGCATTCTTTTCCATGAAGTCTGCGTCAAAATTGCTTAATTGTTTTTGTCTATAGGTTGCACTTTCATATCAGCCAGCTGTTTTGTGCTTCCATTTTATCATAAAGTATCCTGCATCGGGAAGCATCTTCAAAAGACTCCCGAAACCTGTTGCAAGAAAATTCCTCAGACTCGTCATTGAATTTTAAATATCCGTATTCAACTTGAATATGTAGAGTTTTTACAGACATGTATCATTAATATATAATTTTTTTTGTGTTTGGGACAAACCTTTAACGTCACTATCTGAAAGACTTGACCAGGGCTCAAACCTTGAATCTCCGCATCAATTTGCAACTTCTTCATGTGGCTCGGATGCATGTTTAAACATGCTGCAATGCACAGTCAATTATAACATTCAGTTATGGTATTGATTGTTTGAGTACATACTTTTATAGAAGATCTGTAATCTAAATTGACAGATATGTATTGTTTGATTACCCTTTTCATTGAATCATTGATCAGGATGTTTATGTCTTTGGAGAAGCAGAAGGCTGCAAGTCCTTCAAGTCTTTACTTGGAGACGATGGTTCTGCTTGCCCTAATGTGAAAGTCTCTCCAGAGGATACCTATGCCTTGCTTTTCTCCAGTGGAACTACTGGCCTGCCGAAGGGGGTCATTCTCACCAATAAAACTGTTCTCTCCAATCTGTGCCAAATAGAAGCGTGAGTGTTGTATTGATGATAAGAGTCCCAAAACACGTAACAGACTTTACTCTATAGTGATGATTTTAAAAAAATTTGGTTTTTTGTTGGACTGGGCAAAGTGATTTTATTGTTACGTAATTATGAAACATGAAACTGGTATCGCATGAAAGCCTGATTCTTCTTCTTTACATTGATTGAATAGAGTATGCAGTTGCCCTGAACACAGGCAAAGTGAGCAGTGAATTGCTGCAAAATGCACAATTTTCTAACCAAAGTCCCCATTTCTTTTCATATACAATGTGTTTTGAAATTGCCCAGCGTCTGTTTGAAGTGAAAGCTTTCATGAATATTTAATGTTGACAGCTATGGAACCAATATCGCAAATATCTTAAATCCTTTCTTTCAGTGACAGGGTTCAATAGTATTCCAATGAACCCATGCATGATACAAATGAGAGTACACCACCATGTGTTAACTTTGTTGACAACAAAGTTCAAACATGAATGTTAACCTTGCACATCAACATAATTTAAAGTCAGTCCATCCTCGAATTCACTTCCGGTAGTGAAAAAAAGTTGTAACATTTCGTTTACGGCATTGCTGCATATTTACTGTATGAGGATTGTGCATTCCATGATAGCATTGGTATAAGAAATGATGTCATACCCCATCAGTCGAGTCCATCCGGCAGAGACTGGTGATAATGCAGGCAGCGTGAAATGCCTGCCAAATTTGTACTTGCCCCTGTGATTTTATTTTTGTTCAACTGCACCGTCCATCGCAAGCACTCAGACATGCAAATCGCCTGTATTAATCTTCAAGTGAAGGAAACTGGACAACTCTGATGAAGAAGAAGAACTGCACATCACTGAAAAGAGGAATAAATAATGCTTTAGTACATTTACACATGATGATCGAGATAAAATATATTTATTGCCTCTCAAACTTGAGTCGTGGAACCTTTTTTGAGGAGTTTATTTTCTAAAGACATTGGGCCGTATGCATAAAAACAAGCAATTGCTTGTGCTAGCCTTTTGCTTGAATCGGTATGCACACAAACAAGCAATTACAAGCACAGACAATTGCTTACTACTCGAAAGCAAATGCTTACCAAACAAGCAATTGCTTAAAACCGTATGCATAAAACAAACCTTTTACTTGTCTTGATAAGCAATTCTTGCTACCCCAAATAGGAACAAAAATCTCATAATGCGCGAGACGAGATAATTTTCACTCCGTCGGGTCATCATCACCACTTCCGGTTTAGAGTCATGCTCGCGCGAGGTTCGCGATACTGAGTTTTCCACCACGCTGAAATCGATGCCAATCAGCGTAATTTGTACAGAGTATAATACTTTTTATTACATTTGGTCAGTTTTGATTCCATTTGAATTATAAATAAAAAATATATTTCACGTGAGAATAATTTTTATTCATGTTTTTATTTGGTTATAAAAAAATCAAACAAATAATGAATATCTTAAAATTTTGCATTTAGCGACCGGCCTGACATCACGATCGTATTCAACTAGACACTAAATATATTCAGCATTCATTTCGTTCAATTTTTCGTCGACCACAAAATGGATAAAAATCAGTTTCGGAACTTTAAAAAATCTTAACTGACAGATGAATACCGTGCAATGGAAAGCGTCGGGCAGAATTAGTGACTTTAGCAGAAAAGGCTGTAAAACTGTTAGTGAAATAGAGGGTTGTGATCACGAACTTTCCGAGCGAAAGCTACGTTGTGTTGTTGTGCATGACGGCACTGTCGATCTGAATGGCAAAACAGTGCGTTGGACTTCCGAACAGGAAGTTGTAATACCGAAAAAGCTATCCCATAATGCAATGCACGTTACAGGGATTTTCCCGGATCTCGGCGAAATCGCTATTTGGGGTAGCGAGAATTGCTTGCGTTTTTTCAAGCACCTCCAGACCAGCTTGAGCTCTTGCTTACTCATGGCATTCTCGTTTAAGGATTAAACTTTCATACCGTTTCAAGCTCCATATTCCAGAGGTTATGTTGTGATTTCATATCTAATCAAATTCCTGTTATTTTAGACTTTTTACGGCAATTTTTGTCCATCGATCTACACAGAAACCCCCCCTGATGC
The DNA here is from genome assembly GCF_037042905.1 of Lytechinus pictus. Classification (NCBI taxonomy): domain Eukaryota; kingdom Metazoa; phylum Echinodermata; class Echinoidea; order Temnopleuroida; family Toxopneustidae; genus Lytechinus; species Lytechinus pictus. The sequence continues at coordinate 30,334,064 of NC_087261.1, forward strand.
TCTGCGCTGTTTTCCCCCTATTTGCGTAATAAAAAATACTTCTGCCAGGTCGGGAACGCAGCGTCGTCGTCCTACTGTGCGATGTTCGCACAACCGTAACGATCCTTTGTCCAACACATAAGCAATTGCTTAGGCAGTGCAAGCAAAAGGTTTCAGCACAAGCAAAAGCTTGTGCATACGAATTTAAGCAATTGCTTGAACTTGCCCTTTTGCTTGACCAGCTCTTGCTTTTGCTTAAAGCATTTGCTTATTGCTTAAAGCATTTGCTTATAAGCAATTGCTTGTCTTTATGCATACGGCCCATTATTCATCTATTTATTTCTATATGTCGCCCTCTAACAGCTATCCGGAGCTATTGGATACTAATCATGAGGATACAGTGCTTGACCTACTACCATATTTCCATAGCTATGGTCTGGTTGTTATTATGCTCCATGGTCTTAGAGCCGGGGCTAGACAGGTTGCCATTTCAAGATTTGATCCAGAAGTTTTCCTCAAAACCATCCAAGATTATAAGGTATTGTGTATAAATATTTTGCTAGGATAAACAGTATACAATATTGACTGCTCATGAGGACAGTAGCAAAAATTATTGCCCCCAAGTGGTCTTGGTCTATAGTCCTTCAAATTTACCTGAGACAGGTTAAATTCTGGGCCAATTTCATCGATTTCAACAATTTTGACTATGCCCGCATATAAGGGCAATCAGTATTTGTTTTATATACCAATTATTTTTTAACAGATCAAGAGTAAAAACTATTGCCCTCTTCAGATCATGCCGAGTCGGTATATAGCGTTTCCACAGCTAAAACAAAGACTTTCTTAAAACTGATGTCCAAACTTTCCAAAACTCACCGGCATTTCCTATTGCACCTTCAGTTTAAAAAAGACCCCAAACTCCAGACAATGATTCTGTAAGCCAGAAGTCTTCCTAATGACCAGAAATCAAGGATTTTAAGACTGCTTTTATCCATGCACCTCCTGAAATACAAACCAAATTAATATTGCGAACACAAAATTTCCAAGCTACAAAATGAGGCAAATTATTGTATAAATATCATGAATATTGAAATTATTGTATTCAATTATTGTGTATATGTCATGATTTTTTTCATGTCACAGAGTTTTCTGGAATTTAGAATGCAGGCAATAGTACATGTTCGGTAAAAAATTCACAAATTTGTACCTCTGCAATTTAAAGGTAGAGGTCATTGACATTTGCAAAAAAGATTAGATGAAAAATGCAATAGTACCAAACATATCATTTAGAAGAGCCTTTCAAAGTAGGTTAATCCTAGTATACTAGGGAACTTCCCCTGTTACATTAAGTCTTTTGATACATAACTACCAACCCTCAAGAACCTTACCATCCTCATCATCTAATCTAATTCCAGTTTCTAAGAAATCATGGGGAGAACGGGCCTTCGCTCATGCAGGACCTGTGGAATTCTCTTCCACAGAGTTTGAAAACCCAGACTTCAGGGACAACTTTAAAACATGTTTTTTGACAAACATCAAATTATTGTTCAAACATGCATTATATGTAATTTGTTTTTGTTGTTGTCCTGCTCTGAATCAACTTGATCATCTAGTCAAGATGAAGAGTGCGCTGTACAAGTCTTGTGTATTATTATTATCATTATTTTGACTAGCTCATGTCTTGTGTCAAGCTAGTATTGAAGCAAATAATCTTGTCTGCAGACTCAACTATGCCATGCTAATGCTACTTGACCTTTGACCTCACAGGTTAGTCTCCTGTACCTTGTACCTCCTATCATTCTCTTCTTGGCCAAACATCCGATGGTGGACAAATATGACCTTTCAGCTGTCAGGCAGATCACCTCTGGGGCCGCACCCCTCGGAGGCGAGATGGTTGCAAGTGTGGAAACAAGACTAGGAATCAAGATTATCAGACAAGGTGATATGATTTTTTGTTAAAACGGGAGTATGACATGGATAATTTTCCACATAATTGCTCTTTGTCGGTGAGATGGAAATTTCAGTAGTTTAAGATAGTTGTCAGTGAAAATTTATGACTTAAAATACTCTTTATGTCTTTGGGTAATTTTAGGTTTGATCACTTTGATGTCTAAAAGCAGATGTTGAGACTTCACAAGAAGTGAGCTGCTCTTACCATGAACTCTGTGTTTTTAAAGTAATGTAAAGAGGAGAGAAGAGAAGACACTGAGAAAGATAAATAAAACAAAGAGGACAGAAATAATGTAGGAAAGAGATGAAGTTGTTGTGTTACTATAATAAACCCCTATTTTTAGTTGAGACATACTTAATCTGAGATTACTTTATTTTACTCTCCCCTGCATTATAATTTGAATAACCCTTTATTTCTGATTGTTTACTTTCATGTGTAGGCTTTGGACTGACTGAAACTGGGCCTGTTTTGACCATCACTCCAACATGTACAGCCAATCCAGCTAGCGTTGGAAAGCTGTTGCCCAATACTGTTGCAAAGGTAATACAAATCACTCTCTTAGCCTTTTCAGACGTCAGTTATTTTCCTTTACCCAAGAAAAAGATGGGGCTAAGAAGGGGGGAGGGGTAGTGTCTAAGGCCCACTTGTATAAATAGATATTGACTGTTTGCAGCCGAGAGTACATGTATCTAGTTTATGATTTCGTTCGTGAGTGAAACAAGAGGTGGGAGTGTAATCTGTCTCTTTGTTTTAATTGGTCATGTTGATTGTGATTCCGTTAGGTTGTTGATACTGCATCAGGAATATTACATGGTGAGGGTTAGGGTAGTGGACTATGTTTTCAAGGACCTCATAATCATTGTGTTTGACTCCTTCAGGTTGTTGATACTAAATCAGGAGCATTACTTGGCGAGGGTCAGGATGGTGAACTGTGTTTTCAAGGTCCTCAGATCATGCCAGGCTACTTCAAGAATCCAGAAGCAACGGCAAAGACCATTGATGCAGACGGATTCATCCATACAGGTAGGTTGGTGCTTCTGTTTCCTTCATAATGGGTCTAGTGATTTTGACTCTTGTCTTTCAATCAGAGGGCTGTGGAATCAATTCCTATGTGTTGACAAAGGTCGCAAGGCTGCGGTGTGATTAAAGAATGTAACCGTTTAATTACAAGGTTAGAGTCAGAACTGCTACATGTATACCAGTACATTTGGATTTTTTTTTCTATTCCCTTCCAAACTCTTGGTCATGTTCCTTCCGCTCATTCCTCAGACATATTATCTTTACCAATGTAGTTTGTTTGCACCGTACCATGTGCAGTCTTTCTGTACCGGTATTGTTTCTAAGATATCCTCATTATTCATTCTGTACGTACACATTTCAAATGATGTATCAGTCACCACCTTTGCACGTTAAGAACCCACTGCACTATTCGTATAAGAGTTTTAAGGGGAAACCCTGGTGTAGTGGTCCACCTGCACCTCCCCCCCCCCCCCCCAATCAGTTATATTGGGAAGAGAGACCTGCGGGTCACAGTCATTCAGTAAAGTGTGGTGGTCCACCTGCACCCCCCCCCCCCAATCAATTATATTGGGAAGAGAGACCTGCGGGTCACAGTCATTCGGTTAAGTGTAGTGGTCCACCTACACCCCCCAATCAGTTATATTGGGAAGAGAGACCTGCGGGTCACAGTCATTCGGTTAAGTGTAGTGGTCCACCTGCACCCCCCCCCCAATCATTTATATTGGAAAGAGAGACCTGCGGGTCACAGTCATTCGGTTAAGTGTGGTGGTCCACCTGCACCCCCCCCCCCCCCAATCAATTATATTGGGAAGAGAGACCTGCGGGTCACAGTCATTCGGTTAAGTGTGGTGGTCCACCTGCACCCCCCCCCCAATCAATTATATTGGGAAGAGAGACCTGCTGGTCACAGTCATTCGGTTAAGTGTGGTGGTCCACCTGCACCCCCCCCAATCAATTATATTGGGAAGAGAGACCTGCGGGTCACAGTCATTCGGTTAAGTGTGGTGGTCCACCTGCACCCCCCCCCCCAATCAGTTATATTGGGAAGAGAGACCTGCGGGTCACAGTCATTCGGTTAAGTGTAGTGGTCCACCTGCACCCCCCCCCCAATCAGTTATATTGGGAAGAGAGACCTGCGGGTCACAGTCATTCGGTTAAGTGTAGTGGTCCACCTGCACCCCCCCCAATCAATTATATTGGGAAGAGAGACCTGCGGGTCACAGTCATTCGGTTAAGTGTAGTGGTCCACCTGCACCCCCCCCCCCAATCAGTTATATTGGGGAGAGAGACCTGCGGGTCACAGTCATTCGGTAAAGTGTGGTGGTCCACCTGCACCCCCCCCCCCAATCAGTTATATTGGGAAGAGAGACCTGCGGGTCACAGTCATTCGGTTAAGTGTAGTGGTCCACCTGCACCCCCCCCCCCCAATCAGTTATATTGGGAAGAGAGACCTGCGGGTCACAGTCATTCGGTTAAGTGTAGTGGTCCACCTGCACCCCCCCCCCCCCCAATCAGTTATATTGGGAAGAGAGACCTGCGGGTCACAGTCATTCGGTTAAGTGTAGTGGTCCACCTGCATCCCCCCCCCCCCCCCCATCAATTATATTGGGAAGAGAGACCTTCGGGTCACAGTCATTCGGTTAAGTGTGGTGGTCCACCTGCATCCCCCCCCCAAATCAATTATTTCGGGAAGAGAGACCTGCGGGTCACAGTCATTCGGTTAAGTGTGGTGGTCCACCTGCATCCCCCCCCCCCCCCATCAATTATATTGGGAAGAGAGACCTTCGGGTCACAGTCATTCGGTTAAGTGTGGTGGTCCACCTGCATCCCCCCCCCAAATCAATTATTTCGGGAAGAGAGACCTGCGGGTCACAGTCATTCGGTTAAGTGTAGTGGTCCACCTGCACCCCCCCCCCCCCCCATCAGTTATATTGGGAAGAGAGACCTGCGGGTCACAGTCATTCGGTTAAGTGTAGTGGTCCACCTACACCCCCCAATCAATTATATTGGGAAGAGAGACCTGCGGGTCACAGTCATTCGGTTAAGTGTAGTGGTCCACCTGCACCCCCCCCCCCCCAATCAATTATATTAGGAAGAGAGACCTGTGGGTCACAGTCATTCGGTTAAGTGTAGTGGTCCACCTGCACCCCCCAATCAATTATATTGGGAAGAGAGACCTGCGGGTCACAGTCATTCGGTTAAGTGTAGTGGTCCACCTACACCCCCCCCCCCAATTAATTATATTGGGAAGAGAGACCTGCGGGTCACAGTCATTCGGTAAAGTGTAGTGGTCCACCTACACCCCCCCCCCCCAATCAATTATATTGGGAAGAGAGACCTGCGGGTCACAGTCATTTGGTTAAGTGTAGTGGTCCACCTGCACCCCCCCCCCCCCAATCAGTTATATTGGGGAGAGAGACCTGCAGGTCACAGTCATTCAGTTCACTTTTCGCCTTCCAGGCACAGGTGATGCCAAACAAATAATGATGATAATGTATGTTCCATATCCTTTCTGAATTCATACCTATGGATATGATCTTTGAATGTTTTATCTCCAGGGGATGTAGGCCACTTTGATAAGGATGGCCTATTCTTCATAGTGGACCGACTCAAAGAATTAATCAAATATAAAGGATATCAGGTAAGCATTTTTCACTGTCCAACCAAGATTCCTCTTTGTATATCTTCCTATTCCTTTCTTACAATCAATCCATTTATCCTTTCATTCTTTTCATCATCTGCCCTTGCTCATCCACGCCTCTATTCATATTTCTTCCATTTATTAATTCGTCTCCTGGATCCATCCATTTTATATCAATCAGTTGTATTATCCTCCAATGTACTCCTTCTGTCTATTCAATCTGTTTATCATTTTTCCTGTAATAAATCCATCAATTCTATCTATTAATTACATGTATTTGTTTGTCCATTATTAATTTATTCATCCATCTATTTATCCATGAATCAATCCAATCCATTCTGTATCTATTGTTCAATCGCATACAGTAGGGGAAGGCGGGGTAAGTTGAGCATAGGGGCAAGTTGAGCCACCACCCCCAAGCCAATAATGAATGAGTCGGACATTGTGGTGGTGTCATGCATTGATGACCCATTACATAACCATTAACCCTACCACATTGTTTTCAACTTTGAAACAAAAAGTACTTTTATAGAGGGAAAAATGCAAATTTCAGCCAAAAAAGTAAAAAATGGTGTGATATAGAAAAGTGCTTTTTACCCACACCCGTCTTTAAATATAACAAAGAAATTAGAACAATATTGTTAGTCCAGGTATGAATTCTCATTCTTGTCATAGTCTTTTACATGATGGATGCATAAGAAATGTGTGGATGTGAAAATATCGCATTCAGTTCGGACTGGGGTAATGTGTGCCAGCCAACATGGGGCAAGTTGTGCCATGGTAATTCTTATGGTAATGTATAATAACAAATAAAAAAAAACCTTAAAAGCCATTGATATGGAGGCAGAACAGAGCAAATTCACATGACAGTTCTTTTACTTTTAGAAGATGTTAGCATTTATAGAGAATTAGCAAGTGAAAAGTCTTTAAATAAAACGTTGACATGCCGGTTCTTCCCGCATACATTTTGTACATAGTTTTTGTGGCTCAACTTACCCCAGTAGGTAGCACAACTTACCCCACAGATGGGGCAAGTTGAGCCATTTGACATCGTTTTTTTCAAAGGTCACAATGACTTTCAGTGTGGGGGTAGAAAGTTATATATAGGTGAAAAATATTTCCCGAGAATCAAATTTAAAGGCAAGGTACTAAATACTACAATATTGTTAATATTCATATCAATTCTAACATGCAAAATGCAAAAAGTTTCACAACTTACACCGCCTTCCCCTGTGCTTCTATTGATCCATTTATCTATTCTTTTGTCTATCTATTCCAATGTCCTTTCATGAGATACCCATCCAGTTTATACGTTTACTATCCTTTCAATAAGGAATCTTTCTATCTATCTATCCATGTATCACTCAAATGTTCTTTCCATCCTCCACTCCTTGTTGCTCCCACTGAGCTAGAGGCTTTCCTCCTCACCCATCCCTCTATCATTCTCCTATCCATCCTCCTCTCCTTGTTGCTTTTGTTGAACTTCTTACCCATCACTCTATCATTCTCCTTCCATCCATCCTCTTCTCCTTGTTGCTCCTGCTGAACTTCTCACCCATCACTCTTTCATTCACCTTCCATCCATCCTCTTCTCCTTGTTGCTCCTGTTGAACTAGAGGCTCTCCTAATCACCCATCACTCTATCATTCTCCTTCCATCCATCCTCTTCTCCTTCTTGCTCCTGCTGAACTTCTCACCCATTACTCTATCATTCTCCTTCCATCCATCCTCTTCTCCTTCTTGCTCCTGCCAAGCTAGATGCTTTCCTCCTCACCTATCCCTCTACCATCTACCTCTACCCTCTCCTTTTCATCCTCCTCACTTTGTTGCTCCTGTTGAGCTTCTCACCCATTCCTCTATCATTCTCGTTCTATTCATCTTCCTCTTCAGTTTGTTCCTGCTGAGTTAGAGGCTCTCCTTGTCACCCATCGTTCTATAATTCATAATGATAGAAATAATGAAGATTTGAAGAGCACACACACACACTGTACCAATTGATTTAGCTCAACGATTCTTTTGTATATTCTTCCTCTATTCATCTTCTTCTCTAGGTTGCTCCTGCTGAGCTAGAGGCTCTTCTTCTCACCCATCCCTCCATCATGGATGCTGCTGTGATAGGAATACCTCATGAAGAGGCAGGAGAACTTCCCAAAGCCTTCATCGTCAAAAAGAAGGAAGAACTAACAGCGGATGAGGTAGCAGAGTTTGTAGCAGGTAGATATTCCTATAAAGTATTTATTCCCTCGGTTGAAATGTGTTATTTGGAGCAGTATATGGGCAAATAACTTGTTTCTTTGGATGATCTTTAAGTAATTTTCAGTGACACATGTTATAAGCTATTGAATTCCTTACATCTTATTAGCTGTGAGTAAATTAGTCCTTGAAAACCATGGGCAAGATGCTTTGTGAAAAGCATATATGCAAATGAAATGTTAAAAGGAACATACATTAACCATAATAGGGTACTCAAAGAAGAGTTTGATGAGAGTGTGCCGCACTAAAAAAAAAAAAATGTAATGTAGTGATTAGAAAGCTGAAGAACATGAAATTGGCATTTTAGAAGAAAAAAATGGTGTCTCAATACAAAATTTGTGTGCAAATAAAATAATATCATTAATAATATTGTCTGAACATTTATTTACCCATCAAATTATTTGACCAACAGAAAATGCGGCTCCGTACAAGAAGTTACGAGGTGGAGTAGAGTTTGTGAAATCCATCCCTAAATCAGCCTCTGGGAAAATCTTAAGAAGAGTCTTACGAGAGAAGAAGACTGAAACCCAACAATCCTAAGGTATTCCTTACATAGCACATAAGCCAGTTTGCACACATTGGAGCTGCCAAGTCTCCCCCATTGTCAAAGTGGCTGCCTTCTTGTAAAAATAGGAGCAGACAAAAGCTCATTCATATTTTACATTCATATTTTCTGCATCAGTAAATCAATTCTCTATACTTAGTACTTGTGTATGACACAATACAATTGATCTTATCGTAACGTTTATGTGAAATGGTATTACAACTCAGAAAGAAAATCATTGAAGCAAACTAATGTGTTTTCTCACTTGCCTAATTTTATGAAAACAGGGTACAAAGTATAAGTTTGTAGTGCTGTTTTTTTCATATATAATATTTCTAAATTACATTTAAGTGCTGAAAGTAAAGATGTTTGTGATGTTTTATATAGTCTTTATGTTGTGATTTGATCTTTTTTTTTATTGTATTAGCAACCACTGGTATATATCATGAATGGCCATACGGTGTGACCTTATATTATTGAAAAATTTACAACTTATCATTTCCATTAAATTTGTATATCATTTATTTGTATTTTATATTGAGTCCCCATATCATGTGATCACCCAGATTATCTTGGACCAAATATTCTTTTGCTGAAATTAACTTTTATTGGAGGCTTTCGAAACTGTCTCTATATTTAAATTTATATGCATTGTAAGTGCCATTAGTACTCTGATGTATATTCATTTGAAGAGGCTTTTTTGTAAGGGAATTTTAAAGATGGCAAACTGTCTCGTATAAAGTAAAAACATTTAATTTATATAAAAATTGAATTAATTGTGGAATAATTTAGTCTCTAGTGCCAAACCACATCTATGATCTCTGGTTTAAACTAATACCTTAATTTCAGGGTAGGATTTTTTTGCAGGGGCTGATTTACCCCAATACTGGGGCGTTTGATTAATTTTGGGAAAGCTATTTCTTTTATTTCAAGGGCTACTTTTAGTGCAACAAAAACACTTCTCATTCTATTGTATTTAGACAATTGATTTTCTGAACTTTCTTTAAATGTTGTTTGTGGTAGATCTTTGGGCAACTTTAGAAAAAATGTATTTTCTAACTAATATGTATGAAAGATGTGATCTGCATTCATCAATATTTTATAATTGCAATAATTCTTAGAACAATTTTGATACCTTTCTGAAATATTTAGAAGTTTTATCAATTTTTGCTGACTGAGGGTTTTGATATGTCAGGGGCTTGATTTGGATCATTCCTAAATTAATTCTCACTTCACATCTGAAGAAATCATGAATAAAACTTCACATATTTTCTGGAAATTTTCAAACTTTGATTCATATTTTTAATTGTAATTGAATCAGCCCTTGACATCAGCTAGATCATTACCTTGCCTTCAGTCATTTTATGCCATGTTAAGCACAAAGTTTTTTTAATAAAATGTGATTTTTTGAAAAATCTTTAGTGCATTATTTGTTTTATTAGATCGACTTCATGTGTGTTATATGTCTAATCATAATTTACGTGTGCAAGCTACCCCATTTGATCAAATTTTAATTTGTCTAAAGACCTGTACCGGCCGCACAGAAATGTTGTTAGCGCCAACAGAGCATTGACAGTAGGCCCAGTCCCATCTTTCTAAATGTGATGTCGAACGTTGATCCAAGATTTAACGTGCCATGAACACATATCTGTGCATCCACTGGAGTGCCACGAAAACATTTTCGTGCAATGGTCATACAGCTATTGTTATGCCTATTGCATTTTGAGGAGTGCATTGCATGCATGAGTGATTCCATTGTTCAGTTCTGCTTATGGTCAAGAGGTTTAACATTATTGTCTCAGGAGTGATTCCCTTTTTTATGAATTAAAAAAATATAGACACTTTGAAGAAAAAAAAATGGCACTTGCTGATTTACAGTGAATGGCATATTAAGAGTTTATTATTTGCAAGGTTTACGGTAAACACCATGTATGTTAGCTCTGAAAAGAATCTTTTTCTTCTTCTTCACCTTCTTTTCAGAGCTAACATATATTCAAGAAAGAATAACAAACGGTCCTTTTCAGGACTACATACATGGTGTTTACCGTTAACCTTGCAAATATTCTCTCCCCCATGGAAACCTTCAAAGATCATCTAAGAGTTTATTGGTGTGACATTATGCATCGCTGCAACATTTAACAGGACAGTGTTTCTGTCCGGCCGGTACTGGGTGGTGTTGCACACTGATTTATGACTAAAGTAAGAGCCAATGGGCACACATCATTTGATGTCCAATCTCATTGATTAGTATGCAGTAGCTCGCATCTCATTATGGATACTAGTAGTCTGTAAGCGCAGGCTCATATTTGACACTTTTTACAAATTTTACAATTTTTACCATACCAAGAGTCAAGAGTGAAGACTAGTTGCCAAACTGTCTATATGAGCCAGCCACAGTACATAGTGAATCTAGTCTCACTACTTCAGACTCTGCATTCTAATATGCGCTATGAGAGTTGCGAAAACCAAGGGTCTGTGCCTGCAGACTTCATGATGGATGTGATCTGACCAGTGTGGTAATTAGTTTAGATCTGGACGTTAGTAGTTTATTTGTTTGGAAAACCCTACACTCATTCTCACACCAATATATCAGTCCTCTCTTCATGTTCTATTAACTCTGGTGATGTGTTGTATGTACAGTACCACATGCAATAGGGCATATAAATGCAAGTTTTATTAAGAATGAAACCTTTAATTGTGAAACACCCCCTAATCGTCACACCAATCCAAGCCTGATCATCATGTTCCAAATCCTATGATATCAAGGGAACGGTTACACCATTGAAACGGGCAATGTCAATCCTTGAGTATGTTTAAGCGTCGTGGTGTAGCGGTTCTGACTCTCGCCTTGTAATCAGAGGGTCGTGTGTTCGAATCCCAACATGGCCTAGCGTCCTTTGGCAAGGCGTTAATCCACACTTTGCCACTCTTCACCCAGGTGTTAAATGGGTACCCGGTAGGATGTGAAAGCCTATATGTAGTACATGTATGCCTAGCAATTGAGTCTTGGAACTCTTGTTGGAATGCTCCCCAGGGAGTGGAGAATGTGCATACATTGTATGCGGGCATGCAAGGATCCGATGACCGGGGTAATAATATGTCTGTAAAGCGCTTAGAGACGTCGTTCCGATGTATTAAGCGCTATATAAATGCGGACTATTATTATTATTATTACTTAACCTACTCTGATGGTTGATTACTTCCAATTTTGTCCAAAAAAATTGAAGTATTGCTGACTATATACACAAAAGAGACAGTATACAGTGGTGCTCAAAAGTAAATGTTTGTGAACCCAACCAGAAAGTGAACATATTTTAAGTGTTCACATTCTGCCATGTTTATATTTAATTGCTAAGTCATGTGATAAAATATTACATTCAATGAAGTTTGTTTCTCTGGGCTCACCAAACATTGTAGTGTTGTTGTCTACATTCAACACGGAGCATTTAGGAGTGCATTTTGTGGAGGGGCTCTCTAACTTATGAGCACAACTGTGACATGAATCTCACTTCGTGAGAAGAAAATTTGTAATTTTTTGACGAGTTAAAGGGGAATCCAGCCTTGGCCATAAAATGTTTTGTTGGGAAGGAGAAAAATAAATTAGATAGAATGGTGAAAGTTTGAAAGAAATCGGACAAGCAATAAAAAGGTTATAGCTGCTTTAAAATTGGGATCACTAATAGTATGTACATTTCAAATTGGCAACTGGGTAAGTAAATTATGACAAGGGGCAAGGACAACTTTCCCATAGGCCATGTACTTTATTATCAGGGATTTGTGGTTTTCTCCTAAGTACACATTCCCCTGGGGTAGTAATCTAAATATAACCCAGGTAGTATATTGTTTAATGTCCTCATGAAAGAAAAATATAATTTGAAGTAAAACATTTGGGAAAAATGACATTTTAGCCATAATATGTATTGGAGTACATGGAAGAGTAGTCCTTGCCTTACATCACTATGACATCCCATATGCGGCCAATTTGAAGTCTCCATGAGTATAGTGATTACTAATATTTACCACTTTTAAAAATTCATAACTTTCTTGGTGTTTGTCCAATATTGTTCAAACTTTCACCTATCAACTTGTCTGATTTTTCTTTTTCTTATAAAAACAAGTTTTTATTTGGGTTGGATTCCCCTTTAAGTCATCTCTTTAAAAACTCAACATCATCAAAAGTCCATGTTCAATTACGACAAGTCTAGCTGTCATCAGGAGCGGATCCAGGATTTCCAAAAGGGGGGTCACACTTCTGTTTTACAAATTTTAATTGTACCTCTCAAAAGGGGGGCACGGGCCGGCTTTGCTCCCCCCCCCCCCCCTATCCGCCAGTGGTCATCATGGTCATATGCAGTGAATGCAATCCATCATATTTCTTGAAGACCAAAACTCCAGAAGGATGAAGGTTTGCCGTTGGCGTCTCTTTCCCTCTTAACGAATGATGTAAAAGATGAGACACAATTACCAATGAAGAAATCTGATTGGCCAAGAATAATGAGGTCAATCTGGGGTATGTCAGGATCAAGATGATGAACTTTGACCTGTGAAAAAAGATAAAGAGTGAAATAACTACTTCAATCTCAAAATTAGTGTACATGTATGATGCATTTATTTTATGTTTTTATATCAATTTTATTTTGATGTACGTTTTATTAGTAAATCGAAGGGGTGAGATTGGTTAAAGGTATCTTAAAAAGGCAAATGAATAATTCATGAAACCATACTTTTAGGGACGGATCTGGGACACTTTTCATAAAACTTGTTATATAAATAACAATCTTGCAATAACAGTTAAACGCTACTGAAATCATTTGATCCGATTGGTTGATAGTGAACTTGTTATAGAAATTTGGAATTTGTTACTTAAACAAGTCTTTATGAAACGGGACCCTGCTTTCTAATTATTCAATATAATATGCAAGGGTAATCTGGGTGGCACCAATGTTTCAAGTGGTGGTTTCCTGATGGCTCAAAGTTGAGTTTAATACAATAATGGATGAAATATATAGTTAATACTGCAACCGTCTCTTGCATATTTCTTTCCTGTTCTTCTCCATGTTAATTTCTTCTCTTCTCAATTCTTATTATCATAGGGGTACAATTAAGCCCCCCCCCCCCCCCACACACACAGGCACCATAGAGACACCCTTATATCTTTCTACATACACCAACCTCATCTCCAAACAGTTTTTGTAGTTCCGTCTGATAGGATAGTTTATCAGTAGCGATGAAGACATGCCTCGTCTTGAACTTCTCCACGGCCGCTCTGGTTTCTTCAAGTATCAGCTCTTTGGTAGGATAACACATTGCCATGGTAACCGGGTCCTTTGTGATGTCACGGCACTGATATGATGCCATTCCGATACCCATCCCTTCTACTTTCCTGCATCCTATCTCCTGAGGAGAGACAACAATTATGGGTACATTTCATGGGGCAGGTATTCAGTGATCTTTGGACTAACTGTTATAAGCTAGCAAAATCCTTGCACTTCTGATTGGCTCATGATACACTTGTAACTGAAGATCACCGACTGTGATGTTTATAAAACACTCCCGTGGTCAAAGCTTTGGGTTTGGCCGTTTGGGTTTAATTCACACAAACTTAGACTAGAGAGATGTTTATCTTTTTTACCAATTTATTCATTTGCATGTTTTCAATAGGTTGGATTATACTACTACTACTACTACTACTACTAATAATAATAATAATACTAATACTACTACTGCTACTGCTACTACTACTACTACTTCTACTACTTCTACTCCACTACAACTAATACTACTATTACTACTACTACTACTACTACTACTACTACTTCTACTACTACTACTACTTCTACTACTACTCTACTACTACTACTACTACTACTACCCAGCTAACACAAAAACATTGACAAAATATCATCAAAATGTTTGGTAAAACACGAAAATGTTTTAGGGAAATGTGAAAATCATATGAAAATGTATGGAATTCTAATTGCTATAAAACATTTTCCTAACGTTAAACATAAAAAAAATTGAACTTATTTACGTTTTAATCATTTCTGAAACCATACATTTTAATATGATTTAAACATTAAAAAAACATCATTATGTTGTTTACGATCAATGTTTTAAAAATGATATTTTAATAGTGCTAAGAAAATGTTGCAAAGATGATATCTTACTGATGTTTCAAGTGAATGTTTTCAAAATATTCTTATTCATTTCTAATTCTACTAACTCCATACTGGGCCTATTGTTACTACTTCCATTATTATGATTCTACAATGCTACTTCTGATAGAACTTGCTGCCGTTTCATAATTTGTTAAGTGTTTATTAACTCACCCAATCTTGGCCTGTTCTAAGATGAATACCTATAAATGGTTCACCATGGAAAAGGTTATCCATGTGATGTAGTGCCATGCCAAATATTGTTAAGTTCCACTTGAAATATCTCTGTATGATACGATTGCCTGCTAACATAGGGAAGGGGGCAGGTGGCCATGTCATCAATACAACTGGGTGCTTGTCTGACGGTAAACTGAAAAAAAAAAATTGTCATCAGTCAGTAAAGAAGCAGCAGTATAGGTAATAGAAGTAACAGCAGTTAGTAGTAGTAGAAGTAGTAGTAGTAGTAGTAATAGTATAGTAGCAGTAATAGCAGAAGTAGTAGTAGCAGTAGTGGTAGTAGTAGCAGCAGTAGTAGTAGTAGTATAGTAGTAGTAGTAGTAGTAGTAGTAGTAGTAGTAGTAGTAGTAGTAGTAGTAGTAGTAGTAGTAGTAGTAGTAGTAGTAGTAGTAGTAGTAGTAGTAGTAGTAGTAGTAGTAGATGCAGTACAGGTAGTAGTAGAAGTAGAAGTAGTGTTAATATAGTAGTAGTAGTAGTAGTAGTAGTAGATGCAGTATAGGTAGTAGTAGAAGTAGTAGTAGTGGTAAAGTAGAAGTAGTAGTAGTGGTAGTAGTCAGGGGCCGCGGAAGCGGGGGGCTGGGGAGGGGATTAGAAGCCACTTTTTTCCAAAACCGTGTACAAAAACGTAAAAATTACATTATGACTGTGATTTTTTGCATGGTCAGCCCCCCCCCCCCCCCCCCCATTTTGAAAACCGTTCCGCTGCCACTGGTAGTGATGGCACTACTAGTAGTAGTAGTAGTAGTAGTAGTATAGTAGTAGTAGTAGTAGTAGTAGTATAGTAGTAGTAAAAGGAATAGACGGTGTAGTGATAGTGGCCTAAAGTTCCAACACAGCTACCACCCGTCCCCCTTCTGTCTCTGTCTGCCCATGTATGTCTCCCCCCCCCCGCTCTCTCTCTCTCTCACACTCTCTCTCTATCTCTAGCTCACACACACTATTGTTTTCTTTATGTCTCTCTCTAAAAATAATATTTGACTACTTACTTTCTTACACCCCAATCCTTGATAGCAGCCATGTTGTTTTCATCTGTGATATCGGCATGATCCTTATTACAATGCAGTGCATATTCATCTACAAAAGTGATGTCATAGGCATTCCACAATCCGACAGATATGTGTTCTGAAAGATATATAGTAAAGCTTCCTTTTATTCCTTTTATAGCATAAGATTATTTCACTAAAATTTTGCTTATGAATTTTGTATTATATTTTATATACCCTTTGTCCATGAGTCTGCCTAATGGTTTAGTTGTTTCAGAATAATTAATTACCGATAATAATTATTGAAGATTTTTTTTCCATTATGTATTCGATTTCTCCAGTAGTCCTGCAGGGGTCGTGGAACGGTTTTCAAAGTGGGGGGGGGGGGAGGGCTGACCATGCAAAAAATCACAATCATAATATGATTTTTACGCTTCCGCGGCCCCTGTCATGGAATTCAATTCAGTGATTTATATAGATTTGTTGATGTCATCGATGGAGATGAGGGGCATTTAAATACAATATGGATTGTAGGTATACATCTACGTACATATAGTCTAAAATTCGCGACACATGAATGCTTAAAAACGACAATATATTGTTTATTTCAATGCCATATCATATTTGTTTAATGTAAAACATGACCATTCTTCAACTTAATTCATGATGACCCGTTTGTTGATCAGGCGCTATATCTAGAGAGTCATCAGTCATAACAGTACTCATTCAATTTCTTCACTAAACCTTGAAGTAACGCGGTATTTGAACAAATCACTAATAAAATTCATGCGCGTGTTACTATACGGTATGATTGTCATAAAAACAGTCAGTATTTTTGTTAAAAATACTTGTAACTGTTAAAACAGCAGTGCATGATTTTGGCAAGGTCATACGGCAGGGTTACCCACTATTCGTGATTTTCTTTTCAAGTGACCAAAAATTATAATAAAAAAACGTGGAAAAATTAAGGTATGCCAATATGGCGACAAATGAGGCAAAGGCATCACTAAAGAAAGTGAAAAAGCCAGCAAAGAAAAGAGAAGAAAAAATGGACACTAAATAAGACGATACCCCCCCCCCCCAAAAAAAAAAAAAATGGAAATAAAGAAACGGGCCTTGAAAATTTTGACAAAAATATACTAACAATTTCCTATTGAGAATAAAATATTGTCACACTCCCGTCGGCTTATCCCCCACCCTCCATGCCCCTTATAGATCCCATGATTATACCCACCTTTGATTATCAATCCACAAGTTTTCATTCCGGGGAAACTGCAGCAGTAACCGACCCTTCTATTTTCCGGCCAGTAGATTGGCGCCAGTTCTGACATAAACGTTTCCATGGTGATGATACGAGGATAAAAATCCCGAAGGTGTTCCACTTGGAACCAGTTGCTGAACGGGACAGGCCCCTAGAATAAATAATCAATATAATTCAATTCGTGAAATTTATTTTATTTATTTTGAAATTGCACATTGTTTTACATTATTACAGCAATTGACATTGTAGCGCTCTTAATTCTTCGGGGTCCAAATGCTCTTTCATCTTTCATTTCTTTTCATTTTCCCTCCTTTTCTCCTCTTTTACCCTTTACTTCCTTTTATAGTCATAGGGGGCAGTCGCTCCTATAGCAATGCTCTTGGATGATGATGTTTATTGCGGTGATGTAACGATGACGATGGCGGTGATGGGGAAAGTAAACAATAATTTTGTTCTTATTCAATATTGTTTTCATGCAAAGTCATACGAATCAATTGTAATGTATATTACTAAGAAATATGAATGTAATTTACAAAATTATTTTTATACGTGTACGGAAGAAGCTAGTTGTATAAGCCTTTCCTATTGTATAATAACAACAATAATAGTGATAGCAATAATAATAATAATGACATAATGATGATAATAATAATAGTAATAATAATAATAATAATGATGATAATGATAAGAAGAAGAAGGAGGAGGAGGAGAAGAAGAAGAAGAAGAAGGAAGAGGAGGAGGAGGAGAAGAAGGAGGAGGAGGAGAAGAAGAAGAGGAGGGGGAGAAAGATGAAGAAGAGGAGAAGGAATAAGGAACCTTACATGTTTAGTGAGGAAAGGTGGCAGTATTATCGTTCTATCCAACGCTTTGCCGTATACCAAGGATCCAATATACTGTTCAACCTGATTACCAAACCTTCCTGAAATGAGATCGAATGAGAAAAATATAAATCTGAAGCAAACACATCCATGACGTAGAGGGGATTACTTCAAATATACCATTATTTTGGGGGTCAAAAACAAGATGCAATCAGATTTAAACCTATAAGTTGTTTAAAGCAGTTTGTAAATCAGTTTTTTTTTTCACAAATAAACTGCGGTATGAAATAAATTAAAGAAAATAAATAAACAATAACAAATGAATGATGAATAAGGTATAAATTTCAACCAACTTTTGGGTCGGTTAAAAAATTCGGATTCCTCTAAAAAAATCTGTATGTTCGGAAAAGCCATTCGTGGGACACCTTATGGTTTTCTGTGTCGCTCTCTGATGTTTGGTAAATATAGGCCTGTGCATCATTTGTTCCCTTTTTTATTGTGGTTATATCAGCATTTGAATGAATTTCCATTGGCCATTCCATCAGTCTTACAAGCAAATCTGTAAATGTCATTTTGGTGAGCATAAATACATGTATTAGCGGGAAAAATGTATAGATTGAAGTAACTTACCCATGCATGGACAAAATGTTATGTATCCATTAGGGTCCCATTTAAGTTTTGGAAGGGTTGCTGATGAGCTTACAGCCTGTCTACCAGTCGAGAAGACCCCATCCTCCAATATTGTATCTATGGCAACAGTACTCTCTCCATCATGAACAATGTTATATTCTTCCTCTTCATGATGATGATGGGTTGATGACGAAACTTGAAGGTCGATTCGGAGGAGGAATACCAACGCGAGATGCAATAGTGGTATCGATTTCATTTTGTTGGGCTGATCAGCAATATAT